>NC_053390.1:348527941-348564505 GCF_905171765.1 Bufo bufo
CATTGAAAGGCATTGATCCGGATCCGGCCTTAAGCTAAACGTCGTTTCGGCGCATTGCCGGAGCCGACATTTAGCTTTTTCAGAGTGGTTACCATGGCTGCCAAGACGCTAAAGTCCTGGCAGCCATGGTAAAATGTAGCGGGGAGCGGGGGAGCAGTGTACTTACCTTCCGTGCGGCTCCCCGGGCGCTCCAGAGTGAGGTCAGGGCGCCCCAAGCGCATGGATCATGTGATCACATGGATCACGTCATCCATGCGCATGGGGCGCTCTGACGTCATTCTGGAGCGCCCAGGGAGCCGCACGGACTGTAAGTATACCGCTCCCCCGCTCCCCGCTCCCCGCTCCTACTATGGCAACCAGGACTTTAATAGCGTCCTGGGTGCCATAGTAACACTGAACGCATTTGGAAGACGGTTCCGTCTTCAAATGCTTTCAGTACACTTGCGTTTTTCCGGATCCGGAGTGTAATTCCGGCAAGTGGAGTACACGCCGGATCCGGACAATGCAAGTGTGAAAGAGGCCTAAAAGAAAATATCTAAATTCTCTTTCAAAATCCAATCTGGCTACAGAACTAGACATAAACAGATTATTGGAATCCATCCCAACGGAGCATCAATTCAAGCAAGAATTCTGTATGTGGGCATAGAGGTGGACCATGTCATAGGAGTGGTGTGTCTAATGTTAAGCTCTGTGATGACATCACCAGTAATGATGTATTGCGAGTGTCCCTGTCTGCAGTGCAGCTAGTGTAATGGTGTCACAGGGGTGATTAATAGTGATGAGCGGCATAGGCAATATTAGTTTTCGCAATATTTGGCGAATTTTTCACATAATATTCGCAATAAATTCACGAATTCTAGAATTCATCATCTCCAGTCATTATTTAGGCGATTGCACAAATCAGCACTAATGATGCACATATTATTTGCGCAATACATGCAACTTCACATTTTATCAGGTCTGAGTAGATATTACTGATTGGTGCACTAAGTATTGTTGTGACATCACAGCACTATGTCTGTAGCATGTATGTATGGACAGCAGAGAAACAGTAATTCCTATCACACTACCTAACACCCTGCACTGGATCAGCTAAACTATATCAGGATATAACCTGCACTGACTATCTCCCACTAACTATCTGTATTATATATATGAGCTAACTATCTAATGTAATTGGATAAGGAATAGGATCCAGATGAAAGCACAGAGCACAGCAATGTCACTGCTCTCTCTCTCAGAACTGCAAAATACTGCATACAAGGGCTGCTGGGAAGGTTCTTATATAGTAAGGGGTAGGCAACTTTCCTATTGGTTGCTAGGGATGTTGCTAAGCTCTGACAAACATATTGCAGCCTTCTCATTGGCCCACAAGCAAGAAGGGAAGTTACTGATGAAAAAGATATCTAAAATATTTGCAATTACAAATATATCGCACTATATTCTACATCTTCGCGAATTCTTGAAGTGCCAATATTCGCGATACAAATTCGCAATTAGAATATTCGCGATCAACACTAGTGATTATGTCAAGGGTTGTTATGATGATGTTACTGAGGTGATAACTTTACTAGGGTGATGATGTCTTCAGTAATATTGCTGGAAGTGTCAAACCTTAAAGGGGTTTTCCGGGATTTTAATATTGATGACTTATCCTCAGGATAAGCATCAATATCAGTTTGGCGGGAGTCTGACACTCATCACCCCCCGCGATCAGCTAGTTGAAGAGAAAGCCACGCTCCATACGAGTTGTTTATCTGCTCACCGTTAACATCGCAGTGGTGAGCAGTTATAATTACAAGCCATCCATGGGACGGCTCCTTCCTATACACTTGAATAGGAAGGAGCTGTGCCATTAAAGTGAATGGGACGGCTTCTTGTAATTACACCTGCTCACCGCTACAATGTTGATGGCGAGCAGGTAGACAATGAATAGAAGGCAGTGCTCACAAGGAGCGTGGCCTACTCTTCAACCAGCTGATTGACGGGGATGTCGGGTGTTAGACCCCAGCCAATCTGATATCGATGACCTATCCTGTGGATAGGTCATCAATATTAAAATCCCTGAAAACTCCTTTAAGGCTCAATAGCCTGGAGTGATGTCAGATGTAATGATGTAGTACCACCCTCTAAATTGAGCACCGGTGCAATTAGGAGCAGATGTAGCCTGTAGACTTGGTACATTGCCCTGTAAGGCTTCATAGTTGATGATGATGCCACAGGGGCTGACATAGCTGCCTTGGTAACGTGAACACTAATGTTATTATCGTAAGGGCTGTCAGTGATATGTGTATTATTTCTGTCACTTCAGGTAATTTTCAAAATAGGCTACCATGTGTGTGCACATGAGGACTAACACTAATTCTGGCCATTATAAGACTTGTATCTAGCATTTTCGCCTTGGAATCTGTCTATGCGACGGAGATGTGTTGCACTGCGTGAGGCAAATGGTGGCCACACCAGATACTGAATGGTTTTCTGACAGAACAGCCGGCCTCTATTAGAACAGTCCTATCCTTGTCAGTAATGCCGACAATAATAGGACATGTATCTTTTTGCAGAACGGCCATGCGGACATACAGACACAGAATGCACACGGAGTCATTATTTTTTTGCGGCCCCATTAAAGTGAAGGGAACGGTACAGACATGGAAAAAAAATAACTTAGTGTGCAGGAGCTCTAAGGTTACAGAATCAGTTACACTGGTGGGCCCTAAGTACACCAGTCCGACACTGGCTGGAATCCCAGTTGGGCCCATAAATTCTGTGGTTCGCTGTGTGTAGATGACCATTATCCTGCTGAAAAATGTCCTACCATGTCCCTTGTACCACTACTAGGAGTAACCGACTATCATATTCAATGGATCGCCAGATCATCACGCCAGCAGTTGGGGCAGTATGTTGCTCCACTGCAAAAGCAGGATTGTAGCGCTCACCATGAGGCCTCCATACTCAAACTCAACCATCATGGGATCCCAAACAGAACCTGGATTCAACACTAAAGACCATACTGTTCCAGTCTGGGTTACTCATTCACAACACTACTGCAAATAAAGGCAACGGTGGCTAGTTGTCAATGGCAGGACATGTAATAGGTGCTGTGACACCAAATTATCTCCTGCTAAGCATCTGGAAGTGGTCCAGCCAGAGACAGGGGTGTGCAGTGAAGGTGTCACGGTGTATGGATGGTAGATAACGAAATGTGGCAGCTGCTCGTGATTGACAATGACCAATCCTCTCTACTGGTGGTCTGTCTGGGCCGTCCGGAGTCTTTTCGCCATGTGTGCGTACCTTCGTGGAACCACTATTCCTAACACCTAATAACATCCGAATGGCCTAGATGGCTGACAATTCGTCAAAATGATTATCCTACTTCTCTAGCTTAGTTGGATGTAATGATGCTTTTCACTTAGCAATCTGTTACTTGAAGTACTTTCAATCCATATGCAAATCAGCAGTTAAGTGCACAAGGGTGGGCCCAAGCTACTCTGTGCACATTTGCTCCTCCTTCTTCCTGTTATAGCCCCTCCCCCTTTCATTCTTGCTTGACAGAGCTAGACAAGGTGACTATGCTGTAACCTGGCCCTGTCAATCAAGACCTGAGCTAGCCCTACAAGGCATTATGACTGGTTTAATAGTGGATGTCTTGGTGAAAGACTCGATTTAAAAAAAAGAGACCTATTATTGGAAAATACTAAGGGCTCATTCACACGACCATATGAATGGGTCTGCATCCATTCCGCAATTTTGCAAAACGGGTCCGGACCCATTAATTTCGATGGGCCCTCAAAAGATGCAGACAGCACACCATGTGCTGTCCACATCAGTAGTTCTGTTCTGCGGCCCCGCAATCGCGGACAAGAATAGTCATTTCTATCATAGTGCCGGCCATGTGCAGTCAGTAAATTGCGGAACGCACACGTGCTGGTATCCGTTTTTTGTGGATCTGCAATTTGCAGTCAGCAAAACACTATGGCTGTCTGAATGAGCCCTTATTCTCATAGAGTCCATATCGATGCCAACATGAAGCCTCATTTTGATTGGTGGCCGCTGTATTCTCAGCTGTACCAGTAAAAATGCCCAGTAACCATGATACAACTGAAAACAGGGCATTACCATATCAGCTGGATCCTGCTCCTCTGCTGACAATACTATTAGATCCAGCTGCGTAAAACAAGGCTCATTGTTTCTCTGCCTCCCACATTTCTGGGCATGCATAATAATTTCAGTAATTTCAAGTGAAAATTTCTTGAGAAATATTTTGTCTGAGAATATGGCCAGCATAAACAGTATGAGACAGACTTCACTTGATGCAGAATGACACGTAGCCTCATTTAGCAAGTTCTGGACTCATAAAAACAGCATAAATTATTGTAAATATGGAAGATGCAATGTATACTATATAAAAATGTGTGACTGCTATTTTTAACATCTGACAGCTTGTTTCATATTTTCAAAAGGGCTATGGCTAAAGAAAAATTAAAGGGGTTTTTGATGGTCAGAATATTGATGGCCTATCTCAGGGGTGCCGAGTAGGACTGCCACAATGTGATACTAATGGCCTATCTTCCTAAAGATAAGCCAGCAATACACTAATCTTGGAAAACCCCTTTTATGAAGAGGTCATTTGTTAAAGAATTAAAATATATCACAAAGAGAGGTATATTTACCAAGAGGCAGGCGCAGGTTGGGCAGGAAGGGGGGGGGGGGCATAGGGGTATCTGCCCTACAGGCTGGTGCCCCTGCAGCTATTTTGGGCTAACGGGCTAGCAAATTGTATTGCTTATATAAAAATTATTTTGGAACTGAGCTGCCGCATATACCTTTAAGCGTCCGAGTGGCTCTATTGCTGTACCACCACCGTGGCGCTCTGTGCGGTGACTTTTTTGTAGGCAGTCTGGGGTTACTGGAGGATAACTAAAAGCCGCCTGTAGTGCCGCTCTGTCTGGCCTAGCCCCACCTTTCCCCTGCTTTTCCCGCTGCAAACAGTCCTTCTCTGTTACAGCAGGAGCCGCAGCAGTGTGGAGACAGGAGAGCCATCATCTCACCCTGCACCTGGCCTCAGAAACCACCTGGTGTCTGCTGGAGTGCCACTAGGACCATCCAGCCACCGGACCAGAGCAGCAGAGAGAGACTGAGCATCAGCAGCTGTGCTGCAGCCAACACCGCATTAAATAGGTGAGGGCATGAGGTGGTCTGACTAGGAGACAGATGTTGATTATGGCCAGGGGGCATTATGGGAAGCTGGGGACACTATGATGATGAACCACTGTGGAGCATTATCTACACTTTAGAGGTCCCTAAAGTATACCTATATTGCCACCACAGTGCTCCCTAAAGTGTATTTATACTGCCCCTACAGTGGCCCCTAAAGGGTAGCACTACGAGGCCACTGTAGGGGCACTACGTTTACACTTTAGAGGACACTGTGGGGGAACACTCCTCGGTGGCCCCAAAAGTGTAGCTATAGTCCCTAAGTGAAGCTATAGTCTATAGCTACACTTTAGGGGCCACTGTGGGGACACTATGGATACACTTTAGGGGCCACTGTGGTGACACTATAACTACACTTTATGAGGCATTATGTGGCCCATAGAATGGCCCAAAAATTGCAGCCCTAGTGACCCCACAATAACTAATAAAGTTCTGCCATAGTGACCCCACAATTACCTATAAAGTGCAGCCATAGTGTCCCCAGTTATGGTGACTCTATAATGTAATATAACTGCATTTTATGAGGTATTTTGCGGGCACTATGACTCAAATGGCCCAAAAAGTGCAGGTATAGTGCACACATAATGACCCATAAAGTACAATTATAGTGCTACCACAATTACCTATAAATTGCAGCTATAACGGCCCAACAGGACCATCAAGTCCAACCTATAACCCTACTGTACTGATCCAGAGGAAAGCAAGAAAACCCTATGAGGTGGAGAGACCAATAACCCCATAATAGCGAGAAAAAAATTCTTTCCTGACTCTAAATCTGGCAATCAGAATAAGTCCCTGGATCAATGTCTCCTCACCAGAAAGACATCCAGGGCCTTCCTGTGGTAGAGGGTTCCAGAGTTTCTCTGCTCTTTTCTGTGCTAGTGATAATATTAATACATGTTTCTAGAATAATGTGCCTCTTTAATGTCATAATGCATATAACGAAAAAGCTTACTCATCAAGTCCCTTACCGGGCAAAGTCATTAACCCCCTTAGGCCATTTTTCACCTTCCTGACAGAGCCTATTTTTGCAGATCTGACACGTGTCACTTTATGTGGTAATAACTTTGGAACACTATTACTTATCCAAGCAATTCTGAGATTGTTTTCTCGTGACACAATGTACTTTATCTTAAAGGTAAATTTGATCAATATGTTTTACCTTTAGTTATAAAATAAAATCCCAAATTTATGTAAAATTGGAAAAATTTTCTAAATTTTATTTCTCTGCATGGACAGCCATTAATATAATTGCCTATTATTGTCCACAGAACGCGGACAAGAATAGGGCAGGTTATATAACGGATGCGGACAGCACACGGAGTGCTATCCGCATCTTTTGCAGCCCCATTGAAGTGAATGGGTCCGCATCCGAGCCGCCAATACTGCGGCTCGGATGCGGACCAAAACAACGGCCCTATGCATGAGGCCTAAGACTGATATTGATACCACATAAAGTAGTTATTAATTAACATTCATCATATGTCTACTTTATGTTTGCATCCTTTTGTGAATGTCATGTTATTTTTTAGAACGTTAGAAGGGTTAGATTTTTAGAAGCAAATTTTCTAATTTGTAAGGAAATTTCCAAATTCCACTTTTTTAAGGACCAATTGAGTTTTTAAGTCACTTTGTGGGGCTTACATAGCTGACACCACCCATAAATGACCCCATTTTAGAAACTACACCCCGCAAGTTATTCAAAACTGATTTTACAAACATGGTTAAGCACTTATATGTTTCACAAGAAATAAAGGAAAAGGGAGGCGGAATTTCAAAATTTCACTTATTTGAAGATTTTACATATTAATACATTTTTTCTTTTAAGGCAGAAAGGGTTAACATAAAAAAAAAACTCAATATTTATTACCATGATTCTGCAGTTTACAGAAACACTCAGTGTATGGTCATAAACTGCTCTATAGGCACGCGGCAGGGGGTCAGAAGGGAAGGAGGTTTTGGAGGGCAGATTTTGCTGGAATGGTTTTTGGGTGCAATGTTACATTTAAAAACACAACTAAGGTACCCCCAAAGTAGAATCCCCCAAAAGGTGACCACATTTTGGAAACTGCACTAACTGGACAGAGATTCAGAAAGGTACTCATTTGCATGGCCTATATCCCTATATACAGCACTGGGAAAACTGTGTATACAGCCTAGAAACATTTAACTTATTTTTTGCAAGTGTCTATGTATGTCCTCTGCCCATATTGTTTCAGTAAAGTACAGGGGACATGTTACCCCAAAAAACGGCCTCCTCATTGCCTTCCATGACCATCCTGCAATGTTACATCATTGCCCCTTTCACCACTACTCTGAGGGAACCCTGCTTTGCACCCCAAAACCTTCTGACCCGGGTTTCCAACCGTCCCAAAATTTCTGCACAGTTCGTATAAATAGGCGACTTTTTTCCAGTGTCCATGAAAATAAATAGATGTGTCCGTGATTTTTTTTGAGGCTGGTAGTACTTGAGTAGATGATTTTGGTGGTAATTAGCATCATTTTACAGCTCGCAGTAAATGCTGGTAATGAGTTCTTATCAGTACATTGAGCTATAGAAATGTATTACTTATAATCTTTATTATTCATTATGGTTTTCCAATTTCTCGGTAAAAAATGTTGGCTGTCCGTGATTTTGGGAAACGTCCAGAAAAAAGAAAAATTCTGATTGTCAACCCTGCTTCTGACACCAAGGGCACCCTAACTACCGCAATGCAGGAGACGCTAAGGTGTGCCCTGAGGGGAATGAAGGGTGTGCCCCTCCCTTTATTGCATGGCCCAGTGAGTGCAAGATTGAGGACCACTGCTACACCTATCCTCATCACTACCGTCACTCCTGTCCTCTCTCTCCTCCCGGGTTCCCTTAAATAGTAATCTGGTGAATTCAAAAGATCCATGTATAAGAAAGCAAGTAAAATGCACTAGTCTAAAAGAGGTAGTTGTAATTGATATTATTATTATTTATATAGCACCATCAACTTCCATTTCTTTGTCCCATTACAGATGATGGACACCAGTGGTGTCTTACAGACCCTATTAACTATAATGGGCTTTGTGGGTGTTTCGTCACCTCAGTTTACCGGAAAAAATGCTGCACTATTTTTTCAGCTTTTTTAACCGTGGTTTGTGAAAATCCACATGTGTGTGAATGAGGCCTTAGGTTGGGATCACACATGTGGCAGTTTGTATTGCACTTTTCTGAGTCAAAGCCAGGAGTAGAACTAAAAGAAGGGCACGTTTAAAAGAAATACTGAAAAACCTTTTGTATCCACGTCTGTGTTTTACAAAAATAAATAATCAGTTGTAATTATTGCTTCAATTATATGGTATTGTAGTACATTTTAACTCCTTCACAGCTGACACATTATTTAAAACTCCCTGTGGCTTCAGATTTATATGCCGCCTGATTGTTAGTCACTCAGCCTCAGTCATTTCAGTGAGCAATATTGACCTTTCTTCAAGCAGTTTGGCACCAGAGAGGATGATTAGTCAATAGAACCACACATAATTGTTGTACATTTATGAATAAAGATGGGAGAATATATCCATTCTGTGCAGATGTGCTGTCTTGGTATTGCTGGGTGTTGTTCCAGCCACATTACCATAGATATGTGTAAGCCCTCGATACCATAGATTTGGTCCGCATCAGATCTGCATTTTTGGCAGATTGCACGTGGACCCATTTGTTTCTATGGGTCCACAAAAAATGCGAACAGCACACGGATGTCATCTATCTGAAGTCTTCAGATTATAGAGCACGTCCTACTCTTGTGTGTTTTGAGGACAAGACTAGTCAATTGTACTGATGGGTGAGAGAAAATTGTGGTATGCACATCTGTATTTTGCGGATCCACTGTGTGCGGACCACAAAATGGATACAGTTGTGTGAATGAGGCCTAAGACATTGAGGTTATTCTTTTGGGAGACGTATACACTTTGATTTTGACTGGAACCACATATAGCCAACATGGGATATGAACTACTCAATGAACAGTTCCTTTAAAGGGGTTGCGCAAGAATGGTGGGGGATGGGTTGGTAAGGGAAGATTGCTTACCTTCTTCCTCACGCTGGCCTGCGATACTCCGCTGGACTCCCTTGCTGTAAACATCTGGTTTGACCTCCCCGCCTCCAATCACTGGCCGTGGCAGAGACCAGATCCCCTTGCATCATGTGACCTCATTCTTGCACAGCCCCTTTAAAAGAGAACTTGTCACTTCTCCTGACAAGTCTGTTTTAGTAACTACTTGCATTCTTTATACAGTAACAATCCTGGAGCATGTATTCACATGACTCTACGTTGTGCCATTCCTCTATTATGCCTGCTAGAAGTTTATAAATGCGGTGTCAGCAGTTTGCAATAAAGGTCCATCTGGGTGTTACCAGTTGGAGGTGTGTCCCTACACAGTCTGGTACTGGCAATACTGATTGCATGATACCAGATTGTGTAGGGGCACACCCCCAGCTGGTAACACCCAGATGGACCTTTAATACATGCTCCAGAACTGTGATTACATGGAGAATGCAAGGAGTTGACAGGTTCTCCTTAAAAAATATATGCATGCTTGTGACTGTAGAGGTTAAACCATAAAGAATTCTAAACTCATATGAGGGCATCAGGTTGCAGGCAAGAACTTATGCTAGGCAGTGAATTTTGCTGTGACAGGGAAAAGGAAGGAAGCAGAGTCATCTGAATCATCTGAGGTTGTTATTACAAGCGCTGAGATGTTTTAGAACATTTGCTCTTATGTTTACAGCTAGTCCTCTTCCTGGAGATTGACTCAGTTCCTGCTAAAAGCAACTGTCCTGCCACTTCTGTGCACTCTCACCCCCCAAAAAAAGAAAAACAACATGGTTCTGCCTTCAAGAGCTAGGAAAATGATTGAGTCTTGTTTGTCATGCAGTTTTCCTCTGAATATTATTCCCACTGTATACAGGTACAGTTGTGTGCCTTATAAATGAGGGCATTTAGGTTTAGGATGCTGGCATTCGGAGGTAGTATCATCATATTTTAATGCATCCATTAGTTTTAAAATACTGGAAATATGGAACGGAGCTTGTCACTTACATCTGAGGATCAGACAGTCCCTAACGTCTGAAGCATCTTCTTAAGTAGGTGACAGCTGTAAATGACAGATGAATTAGGAGTCGGTGAGGATTTCTGTACTATTTATAAAAACCTCAGCTGGATGATGGAAAGCGACTATTAAAGGTCCTGCCAACAATTAGCCCAGTATTTTATTTTCTAGGGAAAAGCTAAAAATGGACTGTAGTATCTACAGATAGCTTATATCTTACAGAGTTTAAAGGGGTTGTCTCATTATGGACAATGGGGGCATATCGCTAGGATATGCCCCCATTTTCTTACAGGTGCGGGTCCCACCGCTGGGACCCGCACCTATATCGAGAACAGAGCCCCGCAAGTGAAGGAGGGTGCACTGCGCATGCGCAGCCGCCCTCCGTTCATTTTCTATGGGGCCGGACCTAAAGAAATGAATGGGAGCAGGGGCCGCACATGCGCAGTACGCTCCCATTCACTTCTATGGGGAGCCGGTTTGGTGGTGACCGGACCGGAGTCCTCCAGCCACCACCTTGCGGGGCTCCGTTCTCGATATAGGTGCGGGTCCGCACCTATAAGACAATGGGGGCATAGCCTAGCGATATGCCCCCATTGTCCATGAAGAGACAACCCCTTTAATGTTAGTCCATTGAGCTGATGCTATAAAACATTCTGATTTATTGATTTGTATCTTGGTTTATATTATTGATCTACACTCATTGACAACAAATAACCCATCAAGAAGGAGTTGTTGGAATCGAATGAGACTTTCTATTTGTGAATGTAATGATGATATATGTAAGTGAGTACAATATTAGTGAGAAAGGATAAGATTATTGGGGAAAACTATAAAATAGAAAGGAGGCTCTAGTACCCTGTTGAGCTGCTTCTAGTCTGGATATAGGTTGGGATACGGTTGGACATGGAGGCATACAGGTTCCATTTGGTATCCTGTGGCTAATTTACCCATAGATGTTGCAGCTGGGCCTGTAGATCCTGCACACTTATAGGTTGCTGAAGCTGACACCTATAAATGGCGATAAATCTGGTGACCAGGCAGGACAAAGAAGTATTACAATCTGGTGACGACATTCCTGGGAAATCCTTGCTGTGTGTGAGCGAGCATTATCCTGCTGAAAAATGCCAGTTGAAAGCCCTGTCATGAGAGGCAACACGTGGCCGCAGGATGTCCTGCACCTATCGCTGAGCTGTTGGTGTCCCTCATATCACTACTAGGGGTGACCAACTGTCGTTTGTGATGGCTCCATAGATCATAACACCAGCAGTCAGGGCAGTGTTGAAATGCTCACCACAACACCACTGCAAACAAAGGTGGTCTGGTGGTCTTTCTGAGCCATCCAGAACCTTTTCTCTGTGTGAGTGTCCTCATGTAACCACTGCTTCCAACACCTCCTACCAGCTAGGTCAGGACGGCTTATGGTGGGCAGTTTATCAAAACGACCATCCTGCTTCTCTCAGTTCAGTGATGTGCTATCAAAGTCTGTCAACAGGGCAAAATGTCTTTGAATGCTTCATAGAAGCATGTCTAGCAGTCAACAATCTCTCAGCCTTTTTATAGGGCAGCAGGGGAAGCACTTTTATGCCCTCTTGTAGCAAGACCCAATGTCTAATCAGACCACACCTTTAACCCCTTAGTGACCACCAACATGCCTTTTTATGGCGGTCACTAAGGAGCCTCAGGCTGAGCTGCTGTCTTTTCACGGCAGCCCGGTTTAAGCGCTGTGTCTACCTCAAGAAAGCATATGTTATTCACTTGGACACCCGTTCATTTTGTGTTCAGGTTTATTTCTACTTTTGTTTTGTTTTCAGTACAATCTATGGGTATAAGTTCACTTACACTTTGTATTATTTGTAGACATCATCACCTGACTCTGTACTGTTGAGGTATGGGTGACCTCACTATGCAGGGAAATATTGATCTACGTTGTTGTAACTGGATGATGTACTTTTGCAACACTGTTAAAGAACTGTAATCATTATATTGAAACCAATAAAAATCTTGTGATTAAAGAAAAGGAGGAAAATCTTTTTGCATCGCCACTTCCCAGTACCCATAACTTTTATTTTTCTTTCCATGGAGTTGTGTGAGGGCTTGATATTTTGTGGGACGACTTGTAGTTTTCAGTGGTATACTTTTGGGGTAAATTACGCACCCGGTCACAGCCTGGACTGCCAGGAGCGCAGAACTGGGCTGTTTAACCCCTTACATGCCGCAGGCAATGGCGCCCGCCGCATGTACACTGTGATAGAGGGAGCAGACTCCCTCTGTCTCCCATAGGCACCCCGCAAATGTGATCGCGGAGTGACGATGTGTGTAAATTCTGGCTGGGGCCTGGTATAGGCCCCAAGCCAGCCTTGAGTGTTTTCCAGCAGGCTGTGCCTCTACGGTGCAGCCTGCTGGTCAATGTCAGTATAGCACTGACATTAAAATGCAATGCACTATAGGGATAGTGCATTGTATTTTAAAAGCAATCACAATATTGTCTGTTATAGTCCCCTTGTGGGACTATTAAGTGGTAAAAAAAAGTAATAAAATAACAAAAATGCTTTTTTCCATTGAAAATCTGCTTTTCAATAAAAAAAAATTTGCACAAATAAAATCTCCCCCTTATGTTTGGTATCACAGCGTCCATAACGACCTGCACTACACAAATATCATGTGAATTATCCCCTAAAGTGAGCGATGATAGGATTGGTAATTTATTCTTAGTTGCCACTGAAAAGACTTAATAACAAGCAATCAAAGAGCGTAATTTACCCCAAAATTATACCACTGAAAACTACAAGTCGTCCCACAAAATATCAAGCCCTCACACAACTCCATGGAAAGAAAAATAAAAGTTATGGGTACTGGGAAGCGGCGATGCAAAAAGATTTTCTTCCTTTTTTTAATCACAAGATTTTTATTGGTTTCAATATAATGATTACAGTTCTTTAACAGTGTTGCAAAAGTACATCATCCAGTTACAACAACGTAGATCAATATTTCCCTGCATAGTGAGGTCGCCCATACCTCAACACAGTGGGTACTTATAGATTGTACTGAAAACAAAACAAAAGTAGAAATAAACCTGAACACAAATTGAACGGGTGTCCAAGTGAATAACATATGCATTCTTGAGGTAGACATATATGAAGACTAGCATGTAAGCTTGCAGCGTGAGGGCCAATAAGTTGAAGTCTTATCTATAGGTAAATTATATCCTATACCATCTACTAGAGGTCCACACTGACCATAGTGCGTGGAATCTTGTCATGGAGGGTTGCTGAGCATAGAACATCCTCTCATGTATGCAGGTGGAGTTAACCAAGTCTATTACCTCGTGTATGGTGGGGGTACAAGGGCTTTTTTAGTGCCTGGTGATAACCAGCTTGGTTGCTATTAGTATATGTATTAGTATATCATTCTGTACTGGTGCCCCAAGATATCTATTCCTATAAATAGAAGCGCTAACTCCGGCGTTAATGCAAGTCTAGTGTGAATAAGATCTGTTATGAGGTTCTGAACATTAGTCCATAGCTTGGAAATCTTAGGGCATGACCAAAGTGTGTGAAAAAGGGATCCGCTGTCCCCGCACCCTCTCCAGCATTCAGGAGGTGAGGAAGGGAACATCCTGTGTAGTCTGGTGGGAGTATAATACCTTCTAAGGCTAGTTTTGAGGATCTCTTCCTGGTGAGTCACACACGGGAAAGCAGTATTGGCAGTGCGAAAGGCAGTCTGCCATTGGTCCTTTGAGAAGGATCGTTGGAGATCCGTTTCCCATCTTATCAAAGGGGCTGGTTTAGTCCATTCCTTTTTCTGGGTTAGAATGTTATAGAAGAGGGAGATACCCCCTCTTTTGGGGAACCTATCTTTTAGATATCTTTTAGCTATCGTGGGGATTTGTAGTGAGGTATTCTCTCTCTTCCCCAGGAAGGATCTGATCTGCAAGAATTTATAAAATTCTTTGTGGGGCATTTGGTATGTGTCATGGATGTGGGCGAAGGATAGTATGTTCTCTGGGCCTGTCATATCCTTTACTGGCTTTATACCCCGGGTGATCCATAACTTGAGGTCTAATCCCGGGATGTGGTCTATAAGGCAGGTTGTGGATATTGTGGAAAAGCAGATGTCTCCCCCCTCACTTAGTCCCTCCAAGTAGGTTTTCCAAGCCCTAATGGATAATTTTACTGTGAGTAGAGGGGATGTGCATGGCCCGAGTTTCCAGGCTGTACCCAGCAACGGGGAGCGAAGAGTGTTTAGCTTAAAGGGCTTCTGTCAGCCCACTAAACCGTTTTTTTTTTTTTGTTTAATAATAATCCCTACACTGCGATCTCTGCATACATAAGTAAAATAATAATTTTCGTTCAGTAGAATTTGATAAAACGCTATTTTTATAATATGTAAATTACCTTGCTACCAGCAAGTAGGGCGGCTACTTGCTGGTAGCAGCCGCATCCTCCGATCCTAATGACGCCCCCTCCGCATTGTGATTGACAGGGCCAGGGAACGGAATCGTTCTCCGCTGGGCCTGCCTGTTTTCATTCAATATCTGGCGCCTGCGCCGCGGCCGTACCTATCTTCAATCTGCGCAGGCGCACTGAGAGGCGGCCACTCAGTCGGCCGCTCAGTGCGCCTGCGCAGATTGAAGATAGGTACGGCCGCGGCGCAGGCGCCAGATATTGAATGAAAACAGGCAGGGCCAGCAGAGAACGATTCCATTCCCTGGCCCTGTCAATCACAATGCGGAGGGGGCGTCATTAGGATCGGAGAATGCGGCTGCTACCAGCAAGTAGCCGCCCTACTTGCTGGTAGCAAGGTAATTTACATATTATAAAAATAGCGTTTTATCAAATTCTACTGAACGAAAATTATTATTTTACTTATGTATGCAGAGATCGCAGTGTAGGGATTATTATTAAACAAAAAAAAAAAAACGGTTTAGTGGGCTGACAGAAGCCCTTTAAAGAAAGGATCTCTCCATTGACACTTATTGTTTGTCTGCTGAATCATTCCACCAGTGGACCAATTGATCCAATAGGCACACTGAGTGATAGTTTTCCAGATTGGGAACACCTAGTCCTCCTTCCTTTTTATGTCTGGTTAGTATCGAGTACGCTACTCTGGGGTGTTTATAGTTCTAGATAAACTCCATCATCTGTTTGCGGACTTTTTTTTTAAGAAAGGCACGGGGATTGGGATAGGGAGGGTTCTGAAAAGATAAAGAAGTTTGGGTAGGAGTAGCATTTTGTATGTTGCCACTCTGCCCATCCAAGAGATCAGATGTGATTTAATCCTGGTGATATCTTTTTGTAGTTCTAGTAGTAGGGGTGGAAAGTTGGTGTGGAAAGTCTTTGACACAGGGTAGATCAATTGGATACCCAGGTAGGATATCCTTTCATGCTGCCAATCTAGGAGAAATAGGTTTTTAAGTTGCAGCAGTTGGTCATTTGGAATACTGTATTTATGGGGAGGCTCTGGGATTTTTCTATATTCAGTTTGTAATATGAGACCTGGCCGAAGGTCTTTAGTAAGTCAAAAACTCTGAGTAGGGAGCGTTTAGGGTTTGCACAAACCACAATAATGTCATCTGAGAATAGTGCCAATTTGTGTTCTGTGTGTCCGATCTCTAGGCCCACTATGCTCGGGTCCTGACGGATTAGCTCCGCTGGTGGTTCTATAGATAAAATGAAGAATAGAGGGGACAGCGGGCATCCCTGTCTCATGCCATTGGTCTGTCGGAATGCAGTGGACAAGACTCCGTTGGTGAATACCTTAGCACAGGGGTTGGAGTACAGTGCATAGATGGCCGTGTATATTGGACCCGTGAATCCAAACTTCCGAAGCACCGAGAAAGCATAAAGCCAGTTAATTCAGTCAAATGCCTTCTCGTCGTCGAACGTGAGGAACGTGGTCGGGATACCGGAAGATTCTGCTGTCTGCAGAAGTGACAGGAGTCTCCTGGTGTTATCCGGAGCTTGTCTCCCTGGCACAAACCCAGTTTGGTCTTTGAAAACTAAGGAGGGGATGATCGATAACAGTCTGTTCGCTAAGATTTTAGCATAGATCTTTACATCACAGTTTAGTAATTAAATGGGACGGTAACTAGTGGTTTGCAGGTGTGATTTGCCAGGCTTTGGGATGGTTACTATGAGTGCCTCCAGCATCTCTGATGGGAAGGCGCCAGTTTCCATTGCTGTGGAATATACTGGTAGGAGATATTTGGTTAGTTGAGGGCCATACTTCTTATAGTATAATGTGGAGAATCCATTAGGACCCGGGGCTTTGTTTAGAGGGAGAGAGCGAATTACTGCCTGTATCGCTTCAGGGGAGATTGGACTGTTAAGGGTTTCTAGATCTTCTGGGCGAACCTTAGGAAGGTTGACCTGTTCTAGAAAGGAGTTAATATCCTGCTGGGTGGGTTGGGTAGTGTTGGCATCTTCACCTAGGTTATACAGGCAGAAATAATAATCTCGAAAGGCATTGGCTATGTCTCTAGGGGCGTAGGTCGGATTCCCTGTAGTGGGATGGTGAATACACAGAATTTTTTATTTGAGCGCCTGAGACCTAAGTCTTTTCGCCAAAAGTGCCCCAGCTTTATTGTCTTGGGTGTAATACTGGAACTTGAGGCGTCTAAGAGACATGAGGAGGCTTTTCAGATGCAGTCTGGCTTTGGAGAGCTCATTCCGAGAGGGATTGTTTGTTCAGTGTCTCAAGCTTTTGAATGGTTTGCACTGTTTTCTGGATTTCTTTATCTCTTTGTTTGCGCCATATGCTGCTTTGTTTGATAAGAACCCCCCTCATCTATGCCTTGTGACAGTTCCACAGAGTATAAGGCTGGATTTATATAGATGAGGGGGGTTCTTATCAAACAAAGCAGCATATGGCGCAAACAAAGAGATAAAGAAATCCAGAAAACAGTGCAAACCATTCATGGTCTGTGCTATTTATAGCAAAGAACTCTCTGAGGGACTGCTCCACTTCTCTGTCCACTGCTGGCACTGACAGAAGGTAAGTATTTAACCTCCAGATGTAATCTGGGGTTCTAGAGGGGGATTCTGATAGCGACAACATTACAGGGGCGTGATCTGACCACTGGATAGGGCCTATTTTCACCTTGGTAGTTTTATCTATGATGGATCTACCCACCCAGAACATGTCAATACGGGAGTAGGTCTTGTGGACACCAGAGTAATATGTGTAGTCTTTTTCATTAACATGCAGGAGACGCCATATATCATATAAGTCGTGTGCCCATGCTAGTTTAGCCAAAGAGATTTTGCGGGTCGAAGGGTTTGTGGTGGAGTCCAGAGAGGGATTGCAGATAGCATTGAAATCTCTGCAGATTATGGTGTTACCCTTCTGAACTTTTTGTAATTTGCCCAGTGTGCGTCTTAGAAAACATTCTGTGTGAATTTGGTGCATATACAGTTGCAAGAAAAAGTATGTGAACCCTTTGGAATGATATGGATTTCTGCACAAATTGGTCATAAAATGTGATCTGATCTTCACAACAATAGACAATCACAGTCTGCTTAAACTAATAACACACAAAGAATTAAATGTTACCATGTTTTTATTGAACACGTCATGTAAACATTCACAGTGCAGGTGGAAAAAGTATGTGAACCCTTGGATTTAATAACTGGTTGAACCACCTTTGGCAGCAATAACTTCAACCAAACGTTTCCTGTAGTTGCAGATCAGACGTGCACAACGGTCAGGAGCAATTCTTGACCATTCCTCTTTACAGAACTGTTTCAGTTCAGCAATATTCTTGGGATGTCTGGTGCAAATCGCTTTCTTGAGGTCATGCCACAGCATCTCAATCGGGTTGAGGTCAGGATTCTGACTGGGCCAATCAAGAAGGTGTATTTTCTTCTGTTTAAGCCATTCTGTTGTTGATTTACTTCTATGCTTTGGGTCGTTGTCCTGTTGCAACACCCATCTTCTGTTGAGCTTCACATGGTGGACAGATGGCCTTACGTTCTCCTGCAAAATGTCTTGATAAAGTTGGGAATTCTTTTTTCCTTCGATAATTTCAATCCGTCCAGGCCCTGACGCAGCAAAGCAGCCCCAAACCATGATGCCCCACCACCATACTTCACAGTTGGGATGAGGTTTTGATGTTGGTGTGCTGTGCCTCTTTTTCTCCACACATAGTGATGTGTGTTTCTTCCAAACAACTCAACTTTGGTTTCATCTGTCCACAGAATATTTTGCCAGTACTACTGTGGAACATCCAGGTGCTCTTGTGCAAACTTTAAACATGCAGAAATGTTTTTTTTGGACAGCAGTGGCTTCCTCTGTGGTATTCTCCCATGGAATACATACTTGTTTAGTGTTTTACGTATCGCAGATCGCTAACAGGGATGTTAGCATATGCCAGAGACTTTTGTAAGTCTTTAGCTGACACTCTAGGATTCTTCTTCACCTCATTGAGCAGTCTGCGCTGTGCTCTTGCAGTCCTCTTTACAGGACGGCCACTCCTAGGGAGAGTAGCAGCAGTGCTGAACTTTCTTCATTCATAGACAATTTGTCTTACTGTGGACTGATGAACAGCAAGGCTTTTGGAGATACTTTTATAACCCTTTCCAGCTTTATGCAAGTCAACAATTCTTAATCGTAGGTCTTCTGAGAGCTCTTTTGTGCGAGGCATCATTCACATCAGGCAATGCTTCTTGTGAAAAGCAAACCCAGAACTGCTGTGTGTTTTTTTTCTAGGTTTGGACAGCTGTAACCAACACCTCCAATCTCATCTCATTGATTGGACTCCAGTGGGCTGACACCTCACTCCAATTATCTCTTGTAGATGTCATTAGTCTAGGGGTTCACATACTTTTTCCACCTGCACTGTGAATGTTTACATGATGTGTTCAATAAAAACACAGTAACATTTAATTCTTTGTGTGTTATTAGTTTAAGCAGACTGTGATTGTCTATTGTTGTGACTTAGATGAAGATCAGATCACATTTTATGACCAATTTGTGCAGAAATCCATATCATTCCAAAGGGTTCACATACTTTTTCTTGCAACTGTACATTCATTATAGTGTACTCTACATTGTTAACAAGGCAATGTACTATAATGTAGCGGCTGTGTGGGTCAATCCAGGTTTGATGAATTTCAACCGCTACCGATGCCTTGAAGGCTCTAAGTACTCCTCTTTTCTTTTTTTGGAAAGAGGATTTGATGATGGTGGGATAATCTTTGTGTTTTTAGGCGGATTATGTAATAAGATATGCGTCTCCTGCAAACATGCAATATCACATTTTTGGGAGGCTAATTCCCTCCACAGTACTGACCTCTTGAAGGGGCTGTTCAACCCCCTCACATTCAAAGAAAGAAGCTTAAGTGCCATTATGAGTTACCCAGAAATGATAGATGTAGACGGTGACACTGGGTCTCAGATACCTAGGGGGTTGCCCATCCTCCTCAACAGGCCTATCACAAAGCAGGTTTTGACTCGGACCTTCGACACATAAAAATACTGCAAAGAGGAAGAGATGAAGGTTAACAAATAATAAACTTCGGTGTAACATTAACTGTACCCAGGCTGCGAGTCTGCACTTGGTCCTGTAGGTACTATGTGATCTGGGGGTGAAAACTTTTGATATCATATCAGTTCTATGGAGATTCCACCATCTCCCTCACCCTAGTTAAAGCGCTTATGGAGAAGAAAGAAGAGAATAACAGAAGGCCCGGTAGAGGGCTGTGGATCATGATGTGGGAACTGTGTGCCACTCCTTGGCTATCTTTGCAGGGGGAATGTTCTTGGTCTGCAGGAGTTCTTCTTCCATAGGGACGTGCCATTTGGAAAGGAGAGCTTTCCCTTCCTCTAGCGATGCAGCTGCGTAAAGTGTCCCTTTTCTATTGATGAGGACTTTTGTGGGAAATCTCCACCGATATGGGATAGAGCGCTGTCTCAAGATGGAGGTAAGTGGTGCCAGACATCTGCGGGCTTGCAGGGTGGTGGACGATAAGTCTGTGAACAATTTCAGTGACGAATATGGGTCAGACATTGGCTGTTGCTCCTTTTCCATAAGCATCTCCTTTACATGGTAGTATCCCTGGGCACTGAGTCCAGTAGGTTAGGTGGCTTGGGGACTCTGTGAGCTCGGTCTATGCTGAATTCATAGGCAGCACAGTCAGGGAGCAGAAGTTTGGTAAATTGTTGCAAATATGTTCTGAGTTCTGGGACGGAATGGACTCTGGGATATTGCGGAACTTTATATTATTCCTGCAGCTGCGATCTTCAAATTCCACTAACTTCGCTTGCAGGGAGACCACCTTATCATCCAAATTGTTGTGGGGCCACCTTCTTTTCCCCATCTGCATGGCAGCCATTCTTGGGTTAGAAGGAGCATTTCAAGTCGCTGTGGCAGTCGCTGGGCGAGGAAGATGGGCGGCAGGATCCGGAGCTCTCTCGCCAGGCGGCCATCTCTGTTGCCGTCCAGGCCACGCCCCATTTTCTTCCTTTTAAAAATTGGTTTTATTGAACAAAAGTAGTAAAACATAAAAAAAAATTATTTTGTATCACTGTAATCGTACTTACCCAGAGAATAAAGATATTATATTGTTTATACTTAAAAATGAATGCTATAAAGTTTAAAATGTAAAAACTCATTAGCAGTATTGGTGTTTTTCCCATCTTCCTCTCATAAAGAGTTAATAAAAGTTAATCAGAAAGTTTTGTGTACCCCAAAATGACACCATTAAAAACTAAAACTTATCCCATTAAAAAAACAAGTCCTCATACAGCTACATAGATGGAAAAATAAAAAAAGTTATAGCTCTTGGAAGGCGACAATGAAAAAAGGAAGAAAAATGCTTGGTTAGTGAGGCCCAAATGCTAAGTTTTGCAGCAATCTGGCATTTCTATCTGGGTGCATTTGTGTTGTTGTCAATGAGTGTATTTATTGATATATACATATACCAAGTCATGTGGCTGCTATAAGCTACCCGAAGAGAGGGAAGTATGCTCTGATTGTTCCCATCTCCTTTGCTCGGGATAGTGAAAACCTGTTCAGGATTCCTTCTCAACTGGTATCACACAAGGGAAGGTGAATTGTCCCAAGAATCATGGAAATGTTGCGGTTTGCTCTCCGGTCTGGGAACACAACTAAACGGAACGGAATGCATTTTGGTGCACTCCGTTCTGTTCAGTTCAGTTTTGTCCCCATTGACAATGAGTGGGGAAAAAACTGAAGCGTTTTTTCAGGTATTGAGCCCCTATGATGGAACTCAATACTGGAAAACGTAAACGTTAGTGTGAAAGTACCCTAAGGCCTCTTTCACACGGGCGTTGTGGGAAAATGTGCGGGTGCGTTACGGGAACACCCGCGATTTTTACGCGCGAGTGCAAAACATTGTAATGCGTTTTGCACTCGCGTGAGAAAAATCGTGCATGTTTGGTACCCAAACCCGAACTTCTTCACAGAAGTTCGGGCTTGGGATCGGTGTTCTGTAGATTGTATTATTTTCCCTTATAACATGGTTATAAGGCAAAATAATAGCATTCTGAATACAGAATGCATAGTACAATAGCGCTGGAGGGGTTAAAAAAAAAAAAAAAAATTTAACTCACCTTAATCCACTTGCTGGCGCTGCCGGCATCTCGTTTGTCTCCTTCTTTGCTGAACAGGACCTGTGGTGAGCATTCATTCCAGGACCTGTGGTGACGTCACTCCGGTCATCACATGATCCATCACATAACCCATCACCATGGTAAAAGATCATGTGATGACCGGAGTGACGTCACCACAGGTCCTGGAATGAATGCTCACCACAGTTCCTGTTCAGCAAAGAAGGAGACAGACGTGAAGCCGGGCTGCGCGAGCAAGTGGATTAAGGTGAGTTAAATTATTATTATTTTTTTTAACCCCTCCAGCGCTATTTTACTATGCATTCTGTATTCAGAATGCTATTATTTTCCCTTATAACCATGTTATAAGGGAAAATAATAATGATCGGGTCTCCATCCCGTTCGTCTCCTAGAAACCGTGCGTGAAAATCGCACCGCATCCGCACTTGCTTGCAGATGCTTGCGATTTTCACGTAACCCCATTCACTTCTATGGGGCATGCGTTGCATGAAAAATGCAGAATATAGAACATGCTGTGATTTTCACGCAACGCACAAGTGATGCGTGAAAATCACCGCTCATGTGAAGAGCCCCATAGAAATGAATGGGTCGGTATTCAGTGCGGGTGCAATGCGTTCAACTCACGCATCGCATCCGCGCGGAATACTCGCCCGTGTGAAAGGGGCCTAAGGCTTATATTAGACGGGCAAATCTTCAAGGTGATTGTAGGAAAGGAAATATTAGTTTCCGGTAATCACCTGCTCTTTAGCAGAGGAGACCGCTGCGATTACATGCAGCGATCTCCTCCTCAGTATGGGGTGGAGTGATCGCTTATACCATCGCTCACCCCCATACTGAATCAACATTTTTTTGTTCTTTGTATGTTTCTAACTAGGCAGATGAAAGGACTTTACAATTTACTCACTTTATCTCCAGTTGCTGGTTTCTCAGATTTCACTGAGGGTCACATGACCTGTGATGTCAGCTTCTCTCCCTGCTCTGATGATGATTCGTGCACAAGCCTGAAAGAGCAGATATGAGCCTGTACAGGAGGTGTCACTGTGCTGGCCACGCCACACTTCACTGCAATCTACTGCTTATTGCTCTCTCCCTGGATTCTTAAGGAAAAACATTAACCCATTCAGCTGCATAGACTCAGGGCTGAAAGCTTTACTGAGTAGCTGCAGGCAGTGAGGAGACAAATGCTGGGCACAGGAGCTCACAGACTAGAGGAGTTTTGCACAAGAACAGGTAGGGGGGGGAGATCCTGTGTGTATCAGCAGTGTCATTGTACAGCTGGGACTTGTAGTCCTACACATACAACATGCTGCTGAGTCTCTCAGCAGGCAGACATGTCACTCAGGGCTAACTTATATTCACTCCATTTGCAGAGCAGGGGGAGGGGCAGAGATTGTTGTTATTGCAGGTAAACAAAGGGCCAGAAGAGAACCAGGGAAATGAGGAAATATAAATGTCTTTTTACATAAAACTTGCTTAGCTCAGTTACATATTGCTGCCCATCAGAATTACAGTGCTATATTTTTTTTTTTTCATAACTTGGACATCTCCTTTAATAATGAACCCAATATTGTCAGTCCTGAAGGGAAAACTAAAGCAAAACTTACTACTGTACACAATGTAAAAATGCTACGGATTATATATTTCACCACACAACAGATATGTCATAGCTCTCAATATCAGCTGGTGGCTTAAGCTTGGCTTCTCTCAATAGACAGAAACATGTCTGAAATTTAAATCAGTGCATCTTCACACCTAACAGGGCATCAAGCAGAAGAAAACAGGTGCCCAAGTGCTCCTGCTGAAATCCATGTTTGGTTTGTCACTGACTGAAAATGTGGGGAGGCAGTGTGGCAGGCGCAGCACTATGAAGTGCCTTTTGCGCTGTGGCATTAGAATAATTTTAGTTCTAACCAGACTGTCTATTACTCTGTAATTCCTCTAGCGCCGTTCTATGGAAACAGTAGGTTTAAAGAGCACACTAAATGCTTGAAATAACTTCTTTATTAACTTCAACTTTTCTTCATATATAACACTGACCCCTCTGCAGCAGATAGTCCATGTACATAACACGTGTTGAATAAAGTATCACAAAATGCCGGTATGCATAAGATGGTGGTTTAACTGTTCAATCTTGTCATTCAACATAAAATATTTATCTCTTGAGTATCTCTCACTTTAAGTTATTTAAGCACTTTATGATAGAGGTATATCTGAGGTCTAACTAATAGTTCACTTGCTGAATTTGGTTGCAATTTGCAGTATGCAGTTAGCAGTAACTATTTGCAGATTAGTTGAGTATGATCTGGTATGGTTGTATGCAATTTAGATTGCAATATGGAATTTGGATTGTGAACGTTATAGTTTGCAATTGGTGGAAAGTAAACACACATATAACTGGTTCAGTATACAGTTCTAATCACTATATTAACATTAGGAACATTATATAACTGTTTCAAATACCTATTTTGGCCTCTCTGCTTCCATAAAACACAGCTCTTAGTGGAGTAATTGTCTGTTCAGCTTCTCTCCTCTGGTGTAATGATTCTAGCAGCTCCTGCTAGGGGAATTTCCCGCACAGGCTGTGTGTGAGGCTGGCTGTGATTGGTCAAACTCTTGCTGTGTGTGAGGCTGGTTGTGATTGGTCAAGACTCCTGCACAGGAACAACAGTTTAACTCTATGCTTTCTGTTGTTTCTGCTGTGTCGTTGAGCTTACCTTACATTATACAATGAATCTTAAAGGCATATTATCTTTTCTGCTTCTGTGAACACAATATATAACAGTTATATGACATCCAAACATGAAGTCACTGTAAATAACTCTGCTTTTGTCTTTAACACACAAACATAGAAACTGTATTAAGATTATTGGCAGGTCTAGCTGTATAAACATATAAGCTATACTAGCAACCTAGGACAGGTCTTAGCTGGCTAGCTACAGGCAGTGAGGAGAAGTAGGGTGAGCCCACCAGAGAATGCTTCCATAGAATCAGTTGAAATGTTTAGGTAACTCACTATTAGCAGAGGGTTTTTCACCTATTTGCACAGATAACCTATTAATCCTATTGCTGGTGTGACCTTTGTACAGTGTTAACGATACACAAGTATAGTATAAAAATAATTAAAAGAAACCATCAGACCTTCAAAATAATCTCCTCTGTTGGGCCCAAATTACTTCCATCTAAAGGTGACCATACACATTAGTCTAAAAGTGATTAAACAGACGATTTCAACCAAAACTATTATTTTAGCTGACTGATGACAGACCATTATTGCCTGAAAAGAATTCAGTAGAGATGATCGAATTTCTTAAAAGTTCGATCCGGCTGATTCGCCGAATTTCACAAAACAACTTGCTTCGTGACTAATTACTTCGTCACGAAGCGCATTTTTTTGTAACATCGCCATTTCCTTACATCACTAATACCACGTGTGCCTGACCCCCTGGCCCCAGCTGCTGGATGTCCCTTGAAATAGGGATGGTCCCGTCAGCTTGTTTGGCATCAGAAAAATGTATTGTCCCGTTACTAGGCCTGGGTACGCTAAGTACCCGAATGTAGTATCTTTTTTGGTGGACCTTCATCTGTCCATATCTATTACTGTGCCACCTTGTTATCAGTAAGGGGCCCTGACATACAGAGATTTATATGTACTATTCTATATAGCTCTCTCCCCCCCTCCCCCCCTCCAGTATCCTTCCAACCTCCTCTCCTTATTCCACCATCGTACATATACCTATGATGTGGCGACGGTTGTCTTATCACTCTATAAGCCGGCTTCACTGTTTAGTTAATATCCCCCTCTGGGCACGCCCACCCTGGACCTAACACGCCTCCTCTCTTCCACACGAAGCACAGGAGGTGTGTTTGGCATTCGTGACGTTGTGCGTTCCATCTACCGGATATCCGCCTGGCATCCGCCCGGAAGTGCTCGTCTCTGCGTGCGTTCCACGCTGGAACGCATGCACATGTCGGCCGTCGTAATGAGGTGAGTCAGCCTACTTGGACCAGGTGCTATTCACGCCCTGGTATTTTGAAGGAGGAGTATTTAAATGGGTTGATTGTTAGCACATAGTGTATCAGACCCTGAGGGGAACCTCCTTTTCTTACCCCTGCTGGATGGCCAATTGATGTGAGTATAGGCATGCAGTATTTATTCTGTGAGTATAGCCATGCGGTATTTTTTCTTCCATATCACTCTGGTCTACAGGAAGTATAACTAGGTTCTTATTGTACTTTAGGTCTTCAATGGTCACTAAACCAGTACTTTTAAGAGCTGCATCCTGGGAGGCTGACTTAAATTGGCACTATCTTGTCATTTAGGTACGTTGGACACATTTCCCTCTCTTAGAGACCACACTCTTAGGATAAACGCAGTAGCATGGTGACTGTTTTTATTTCACAGTTATACCCCAACTGTATGACCTTGGCGGCATCATGAATGCGCAGAGAGACCACCCTTGATGCTCCGTGATTATCATTTCTATAATCCATCGCACTGGCATCTATACAGTACGATCATACAGCAATTGGATATTGGGTACCGCTGAATGTTCAGTCAGTTACCCTCCTGATCAAGGTAACTGTCTACAACAGTCATACGGCGCACAGGCAATGCACCATACGTATATATATATATATATATATATATACATATATATATACATATATTTCCCTTTCCTTCTACAGGGGCCTGTATGTTCTGTGTGTCCATCACATATTCCTCAACTACTCAGGTTATTGTCAACTGACCGTATGTATTCTGCATCCGGAATCTATTTATCTACTTACCTTTATATTAAGGCTGGGTCTGATTCCAATACGCAATATTATTTAATACAATATCTCATGACGCATTAGTGCCCAACCGGGCCTGTTTGACGTTTGTACGCTTGTTAAATATCAAGGTTTTTCTTGAATATCATCATATATTCACCCCCCATCACCCCCTGATGATCCCACTCCGTGGGTGAAACGCGTCAGGGTTTCTTTTCCCTTATCACTCTATATCATTTATCAAACAACTAGAGTGCGTTTTTGTGTTACTTTGTGTTTTTAATATACCTGGTGTACCCTGTACCTCCTGGCGTAACGTCACGAGGGTCGTATACAGTGGGCACCTTTTTCTATCTGTCTGTAATTGTGTAGTCATCCTTTGGTAGGCCACTCTGACACCAGCTTTCACCACCTGTCACCGTTTCAGGGCAAGACAGGAGGCGAGGCTCGAGGACAGGGAGTCCCCACCACCAGGGGGACGTCCCTGGGCTGAGGTTTTAGACTAGGGTAGCAGTTCAGGGACACCTTCCCCACCCATTAGCTAGCTATACCCAGCCTAGTGTGTGCCTACCTGGATAACTATATAGTCTAGTTTGTTATTTCTCTAATAAACTTTAGTTATCTATTACATAAGGGTTTTGTTGCTGGACTTGCCTTGTCATTATATCCCTCAGATGCCGCGTTCATACATGATCGCGGCATCTTAGTGTAAAATTACACAATAAAACTTTTTTTTTATCAAACTTACCACCTCCATTTGCTCGCGACGGGCCGGCCGACGCCATCTTGCTTGAAGATCTTGGCCAAAATCCTGTGCGGTGCGAGATTACGTAATCACGCCGGCTGGCACGGTGACATATGACATCATCAGCCAGCCGGCGTGATGATGTAATCTCGCGCCGCACGGGATTTCGGCCGAGATCTTCAAGCAAGATGGAGGCTGGTGGCCCGTCGCGAGCAAACAGAGGAGGCAAGATTGAATTTTTTTGTTTTTTATACTATTTCAGGTTAAATCGATTCGCTGACACGAAGCAAGAGGAAATTCGGCTTCTAGGCGAATCAAATTTATCCTGAAATAGTATAAAAAAACAAAAAAATTCTAACTTACCTCCTCCATTTGCTCGCGACGGGCCACCAGCCTGTGGAATTCGATTCGCTCATCTCTAGAATTCAGCAGTGTTTCAATTGTTCGCCCAATAGTGGGACGAAATATCTTTCATTGAAAGAAGGTTATCAATGATCTTTCATGCACCTCCTGGTTTCATTGGATGTGTATGGTCAGTTTGAACATCTGTAAATGGTCATTGTGGATTAAAACATGTATGGCCATGTCTGTGAAATGATTGTTTACCAGATGTTTGTTTGTTCACCTGCTGTTCAACCACTAACCTACTTCTATCTAATGTGTATGGCCAGCTTTACACTAGTAATGGTAGGTTCGCACTAGCGTTATGCCATTCCGTTCTAGATTCCATTTATAATGGAATATAATGGAATGCCCAGACGGCATGCAAAACGGAAACCTTTAAGAGGCATTTCTGTTTTGCTCCGTCCTAATAGAAATCTATGGGTTTTCATAATGGATCTGTCTGGTTTTTTCCGTTATGCAGGACGGAAAAAAAAGTCCTGTCGACAGTCAACCAGTTAAGTATGTTATTTGAGTTAATTACCCAGTGGCACCACCCTCATGAGATGCCCTATTTAGGAGCTCTGCCCTCTCTTGATCCCAGTGACCCACAACCCTTTACCATCATTTAGGGGCCCTACATGTTCTGACTTTGTATTTTTTGCATTTATGTATTTGAAGAATGTTTGGGGATTGTCTTAAATTTCTTTGGCCACCTGTATTTCATTGTGTATTTTAGCTGATTTTATTGCCCCCTTACATATTTATTTAAGCTCTTTATACTTTTTAAAAGGCTACAGCTGACCCCTCAGATTTGTATTTTTTAAAGGCCCTCTTTTTGTCATTTATTGCCCTTTTTACACTATTTGTAAGCCATGTGGGGTTTAATTTTATTCGCTTGTACTTGTTACCTCTAGGAATGTATTTAACAATATACTTCTCCAAAGTAGATTTAAAAAGCACTCCCATTTAGCATAAGTGTCATTATGTGACAATAGTTGCTGCCAGTCTATGTCCTGAAGTGCAGCTCTCAACCCTGGGAAATTCGCCTGGGAAAAGTATTTTTGCCCTACTGACCCGAGTTAGTTAGTTTTTTACAGTTTAGTTGGAATACAATTATATTGTGGGTCACTGTTACCAAGGTTTTCATGGACAGTGACATTTCTTACAAGCTCTGCATTGTTAGAAATTACTAGATCCAGAGGAGCATCCCCTCTAGTAGGATCTTCTACAAACTGGCCCATAAAATATCCTGTAAAAAGCTAAAGAATTTTCTCGGTTTTGTCACAGAGCAGAACCATGTCCCAATCTATGTTGGATAGTTAAAATCTCCCATTATCAACGCTGTGCCAGCCTGCGCTGCCCGCCTCCATTTGCACATACAGTTTATCTTCTCGGTGATAGGGGGGTCTATAGATCACACCAAGAATTGTTTTTTTCATTATTTTCTTCCCTCTGTTAATTCTACCCACAAGAGGTTTCAACATCCCCCCAACTTCATCCATAATTCTTTCTTTCACACTTACTTTCATATCACTCCTACCATACAAACATACACCACCACCTTTGCGTTTAGCCCTATCGTTTCTAAGGAGTGTAAAACCTTGAAGATTTACAGCCCAATCATGAGATGAGTTCAGCCATGTCTCAGCAACACCAACTACATCAATATGTTTCTCCAGTACCAATGCCTCAAGCTCTCCCATTTTTGCTGCTAGACTTCTGGTATTTGTGAACATTCATACTTACATGGACCACAACAGCTGGGTCATCACCAGCCCCTCCCAGTAATTTATCACCTGTTCCAGAACATGCGGGAGACAACAAACCATTTGGTTGGGGCGGCTCTTGGATGACAAATTATTCTATCCGTCTTCCTGATTATACAGTCCCCCTATAACCCCACTAACTGTCTAGACCTACCTGCACTATCATCTCCCCGACTACGAGCTGGGCTGTTCTCCCAGCTGTTAGGGACAACAGTATCCACTAGGGCTGCCATTTCTGAAACTGACACCCTGGGGGTCCTAGATTTAAATCGGACCAAGGAAACATCTGCATGAGGTTTGTACATTACCCTGTGTTTGTGTTGGTTACCTCTGCGTACTCTGGTTTCCTACCTAACCCAAAGTCATATTGTGAACACCACTGGGGACAGGAGTGATGGTACTGTTCGTAAAGCGCTGTGGAATAGGTCAGCGCTATATAAGTAAAATAAATACTCTCTTGAGGTATGCTAATGATAGGCCATCCAGAGAATCTCTTAACATATAGAAAATGATGTATCACCTATACACCAGAATAAGTAAGAAATGACAGGGTGTACACGACTGTAACCCCTCCACAATCTAGAGAAGGAGAGGTTTCTGAGTCCTCTCTGTGAATGGAGCAGTAATGAACATGTTGGTCTTCCGCTCCATGGATGGCCTTGAATGGCGGAGATGGGAACTATTGGCTCCTGTGCCCTGCTGTTCAGCCTAAGGCCTATGAGGCAGTACTACAGTGCAGGATGGTTGTGATTACATCATCGCAACCTCCTGCGCCATGTCAACAGGCATCACGCCGCTATAGACCCGGCAAAGGAGGTCGTGATGACACTCAGCCCTCCTGTGCCGCGACAGGTGAGTTTTGATTTATGGACACTACGGGGGGGACACTATGGGGAGGGTTTGGTGCAATACATGTATATAAAGAGGAGGGCCATTAAAGGGGTTTCCGAGGACTTTACTTTCTGATCAGTGGGAGTCAGACACCAGGACCCCCAACCAATCAGCAGTTTGAAAAGCCACTAGCACCGCAGGCTTCTCTCAGTTTAGTTAGGCCAAGTGACGTTCATTGATTATATGTCCAAGGTGCAGCTCAATCCCATTGAAGTGAACGAAGCTGAACTGCAATACCAAGCAAGCCGCTATAAAATGCAGAGAAAGGTTGTGGTGCTACTGCGAGCGTCAGTGCCTTCTCAAACAGTGGGTTTCGGACCCCCCACCATTAGTTACTGTAAATTAAAGAGAAAACCCTTTTTATTGTAAAGAGACCACAACTGGGGGGACACTATATTTAAAAAGGCACTACTGCGGGGGGGGGGGCACTATATTTAAATTGCCACTACCGGTGGGTATTATATGTAAAGAGGCATTACTACAGGGCATTATATGTGAATAGGGCACTACTGGGGGGGCAATTAAATACTACTGGGAGATAAAAGGAAATTACTACTGAGTGGGACTGGGGCCTAAATGGGGATGATTACTAAGTAGGAGCTATAAAAAGGCATATTACTAAATAGGTGTGTTCTGTAGCGTCCAGTTATGCAGAAATACGTTGCGGTCAGGAGACATCTTCGGAGTGATATTGTGCAGGACTGAGAAAAAGGAAAGAGAACTTCTCCAGTCCAGTGCAAGCCTAAACGGGATTATTAATGACTGAGACTTAAATGGTTATAGTCATGGTGGATGCAGTATTATTTGGCCTTTAGATAGTGTTATTATTGGTAATGTTGGCACTGTTTCTGTAATATGCACTTTGTTTGTTATGCACGTGATTCCAAATCACAGATAACTTGAGATTGCTAAAAGAAATAATACAATCTTTATTAGGTAATCTAAATTAAAATGGGTGAAGAGACCCCTATCAGACCCAAAAACTATATTAAAAGACCCTTGTAATGCCTGATACCTCAAATCCCCTCAACAGTTGGCGCCCCCTTGCTAGTCATATGGAGAGAATGATCAAGCATCCAAGGACCATGGTCATAATGAACAAGGACCCAATGCCTCAAATCCCTGACATCGGAAGAGGCCTATATTCTTGTCAAAAGTACATGATTAACTCCGTGGAGGCTAATCCAAGGATAGTCCTCAAAAATGCCGACACCCCGCGTGCTTAACGGCGTGCCTCCAACTATCATATCAATGTGCGCTCAAGACTTAGAGCAACACACATTCAAAGTATAAGCTCAATGCATTGCATTTCTGGATATTTGTATCCCTCATCAGGAGTGGTCGCTTCACACACATACATACTTTGTTGCCACCTTGAATCAAACGAACAAACACACTAGGGATTGACCGATTATCGGAGTTACCAATATTATCGGGCCGATATTCATTATTTTCAAAGTTTATCAGTATCGCGCATCTAAACTTGCCGATAATGCGTCCAGCACGCTATCACAGAACATGAGCGCGCTGCTGTCAGTGCGCCATGTTAACTCAGCAGCACAGGGGAGAAGGAGTTCACTCTCTCCCTGTTCCGCGCTGCCAATGAGGGAGAGATGGGAGGAGGACGGGCGGGTGCACTGTGCCACCAATGAAGGTTAACGTCTAATACAAATACAGGAGGCGGTGCCCAGCCTATATGACAGGAAGCTGTGATCAGCGGCAGTTAACCCCTCAGAGCAGGATGTCGGCTATTTGATTATGCGCCGACACACCCGCCTCCTGTATTAAACGTTAATTATCATTGGTGGGGCAGTGCGCCCTCCTCAGTATTAAAAACATTGGTGGTGCAGTGCGCCCTGCCCCCCACCCCCCAGTATTAAAATTATTGGTGGCGTAGTGCGCCACCCCCACCCCCCCAGTATTAAAATGATTGGTGGCGCAGTTGCGCCCCCCCCCCCCCCAGTATTAAAATCATTGGTGGCAGTGGCCACAGGGTGCCCTCCTCTCCTCTTCATTCATTGGTGGTGCAGTGGCACGCTTCTGATCGGAGCCCCAGCAGTGTAATCCCGGGGCCCTGATCGGTTACCATGGCAGCCAGGACGCTACTGAAGCCTGCCTGCCATGGTAAGCTCCCTGCTGCTGTGTGTACTATGCACAGGGCAGCAGGGGAAGTGTGAAGTCCTATTCACCGTAATAGAGCTCTATCAGGGTGAATAGGACAAGGGATTAAAAGATCCCAGGTTCTAGCCCCTAAGGGGGGAAATAGTTATTAAATAAATAGTAAAAAAAAAAAAAAAAAAAAGTTTAAAAAAACACCAAAATATTAAGTATAAAATCACCCCCCTTTCCCAATTTTACATATAAAATATATAACAATAAATAAAGTAAACATATTACATAACGCCATGGTCTGAATAAGGTCCAAACTATTAAAAATACTTTTTTTTTAAAAATCTCCTATGTGGTGATCACCGTAACAGAAAAATTTTGAAAATGCACTGAAATATCGGTATAAGTTATCGGCTATAGGCCTGAAAGTTTAACAGGTTATCGGTTATCGGTACCTGAAAAATCAATACGGTCCAATCCCTAAAACAAACGCGGACACCACCTCTATTTGTGGTAGCGTATTCAGCACTGGTGTGCACTGATGTGGCCGTAATGTAGTCGCTGAAACCCGGGCTTTAGAAGTCATGTAACTCCACCCCTTGACTGAGTCCAGACCAATCCAGCCCAGGCTACAACGGAGGATAGAGCGCTCAAAACAAGCCACTCCCCGGGGTTGGTTACTGGCTGTCAGCCAATTTGGCCGGCTATAGATGAGATGTAAAAAATCTCTTTGTTAAACAGGGACCCATCGGCAGATCATGGCTGTAAGTGATAAAAATGAAGGAAGATCGAGGCAACAGCCTAAGTATAATCCATATTGAACGACACTTATAGACGGGGGGTAATAAGTATCTTAATACTGTAAATCAGGCATCAGCTCTGTATGGTATAAATAGATAGCACATGCTTATGTGGTGCATGCCGCTTAGTACCATCTATGTGTATGTGTGTCACCACTGTTGCCCCCATGTGCCATCTATATGTATGTATGTCACCACTGTTGCCCCATGTGCCATTCACTATCACTGATTCATGTCTAGCTTCTCCTGGACACATACCCCGGGCCCCCCCATTCAAGCCAGGACCCCTTTATAGTGAGGTATATAATGCCCCACAGCACTTCATGCGATTTATGGTGCTGTTTAAGTAGAGTGGAATAAACATTGTGAGAAAAACTTAAATGCTACATGACTGCAGCACGTTATTAGAATCTGGATCCTCAACATGATGTTGCCCCTGAACACGTTACTACTAATCTCCCATCGGTCCTCTATATGTACCTATATCAAGGGAGATAGAAATCATCATAGGGAAACACCCCACTAGGTTAGTAAACGTGTCCAATCTGAATGTCACATCGTCTTACAAAAAACACATACAGTATATGATATATGGTCATTAAGGCCCACTAGGTTAGTAAACGTGTCCAATATGAAGTTACAAAAAAACACATATATGATATATGGTCATTAAGGCCATCGGGTCGTACTGTCCTGAGGCGAAATATCCAATGTGCTTCTTGAGCATCGGAGCAGTTCATGCTCCGATGCTCTCCTTTGCCCTGCACTAAATTGCGCAGGGCAAAGGCATTTTTTCGCAGATCCGGTGATGTACCGGGCTCTCCATGGGGCTGCCAGTAAGCCCGGTGACGTCACCGGCACTGATGGGCAGGATTTAGCGCTGCCCTAGCCAGTTAAACGGCTAGGGCAGCGCTAAAGCCCGCCCATCAAAGCCGGTGACGTCACCGAACACACTATGTTTTATTGAAAACAAAAGAGACCTTGCCCTGCGCGATCTAGCGCAGGGCAAGGGAGCGGAATCGGAGCATGAGATGCTTCGATGCTAGCCTCAGGGGGGCTGACTGGGTGAAAATAAGGGTATGTTCGGGTTCAGCTCTGAACCCGGACAACACCTTTAATCAGTTTGGATTGCAAGGCCTGGGACAGTGTGTCCTTAAGTGTCTTGTAATCCCTGGTCAGCGGATTGTCTGGGAGGACTTGGTAACAGAGCTGGTCATTTAGGATATTGAGACACATCACTATATTGTTTGTGATCTAGGATCACAATATTGCCCCCCTTGTCTGAGGGTTTGCTCACAAGGGAGGGGTCCGTTTCAAGGGCGATCAAACTCTCCATCTCATCATGTATCAAATTACTATGGCCGACTCTGAGTCCCTCTAACATTCTTAGTTGGTCCGTGACCACCTTAAGAAACACATCACATGGTGTATTATCCCTGACCGGTGGATTCTTTTGCAGATGGGAGTTGAGAGACAGAAAGTAAGATCTCAAAGTATGTGCAAATCCAATCTGAATGATATGCAAATTATTAAGTTTTCAAGTAGACCTCTCGATCACGCTGAATTGAGAGTCTTGAGTAGAGGCCTGTCATTTGTCCCCACAAATAAATTCTACGTATTTGACTGGGTGAAGGATCTTCATTTATTTGTACGCAAACTGAAGTGGAAGAAATTCTTTGCGACACGCGATGGGGCTCAGTGTGAAATGATGGGCATCGAAATGGAGAACTGCTGGCTGAGTTACGGGAGAAGGGTAACAGGGATCTAAGAGAAGGACCCTTTACCAACCTCAAACTCCTGTCTTCAAAGAATCCACTAGTTGGGGATAATACACCATGTGGCGTGCTTCTTAGGGTGGTCATGGTCGGACCAACTAAGAATGTTAGAGGGACTGAGAGTCAGCCATAGTAATTTGACACATGATGAGATGTGATGGCTCTTGAAATGGACCCCTCCATTGTGAGCAAACCGTCAGACAAGAGGGGCAATATTGTGATCCTAGATCACAAACAATATACAGATATGTGTCTCAACTCTCAATATCCTAGTGTTGAATCTCTTTTTATTATATAGAAAAACAAAGCAATTAAACATAGCAGCAATGACAATGTAGGCAGTAGATATCTCCAATTCCAGATCCACATAAAACATAAAGTACAGTGTAAAGACGGACTTAGAGAATGACATATCTCCCTGGGCCACACACAATGCGGTCTAAAGGAAACAGTTACCACATAATACATACATATCAAGTGGTTCAGCAATGAGAGATACAAAAAGTGTAACTCATAGAGCCATGACTGCTGAAAGGAAAGGTAATAAGAACTCAGGTCAAATTCCTAGACTACTCAGTAATAGCAAGTTAAACAAAGGGCTACTAATATGTAGCTCACGGTGAAACAGACCAAAGCGGTAAACTAGCATAGACAAAGACACGACAACGACAAACAAAAGACAGGGGAGGAAAGGAAAGGGGGGGTGGGTGGGAATAGGGAGAATGACTAGAAAACATATCAAGGAGGCCAGGTGCATTCACCTGTGCCCAGCCAGGTTTGGAAACGAGAAGAGCTCCTAAATTGCTGCCAAGGTTCCCAGGTCAATGCAAACGTTTGGGTTCAGTTAAAGGCCTCGGCCTCCATCGCCTCCATCCTGAATAAGGCATCTAGGGCACGTATCCACGTGATTCTCTGTAAATTGTCCGAAGATCTCCACTGGCGTGGAATGATCTGCCTCATAGAAAGAACAAATGTTCTAAGTACTCCTTTTTTGACATGTTGGATCCTGCCCGGGAATATAGAGAGCAAAGCAATCAAAGGGGATGGAGATATAGTAGACCGGTAAAGAGCATTATACAGAGCAAAAACGTCTTGCCATAATGGGGAAACCCCAGGACAATCCCACCAAATGTGGAGCATGGAACCAACCTCTGTTTGGCAGCGCCAGCAGGTGTTGGGGACCGATGGATAAAAATGGTGCAACTTAACCGGAGTCCTATACCAACGTGTAAGAATCTTATAATTCAACTCCTGTAGGCGACATGACATGGATAATTTATGAGTAAATAAGAGGGAGCGACTCCATTGCTCAGAGGACAGGGAAAACGTCAGTTCGTTCTCCCAACCAGAGGCAAACCCAACACCTCTCACCTGTTCAACGAGTGACAAGTCCTCCACCCCGCCGGCACCCAGCAAGCCATATATCAGAGAAATACCATGAT